>NC_090382.1:90273573-90308573 GCF_036365525.1 Heterodontus francisci | reverse complement strand
CCTGTGAAACAAGAACAAACATGTGAAAGAAGCTAGCCATATTATGATAATCATTTGAAAAGTCAGCTGCACAACTATTGCCTAAATAAATAGACTATGTTTAATAGAGTGGTTCTAGTTTTCCTTGCTCCACCCACTATACTATTATACTGAGATATAGAAGATGTTGGAAGCACTTTTCAACTATAGAACATCCTCTATGGCACTGCACTATACTAGACATTGGAGCAAGAAGAAATGATCTCTTAAGTAATGCTGTAAAGATATTAAGTTAAAGTGATGACTGAATTCAAACTAGAGCCACCTTAAAAGGTTATTTCTGAAAGCAAGACCTTATTTCAGCATAATTAAGGTCAAAGTGAAGTCGCTTCTTGATTATCAAGACCTTAATTAGTAGTTTTGTGGGTATTTACATTTGTTTTATATTTGTTCCACAAAATGTCAAATGAAACTTCAAATGTAAAAAAAAATACTATTTCACCTTACCTTTAGTTTTCCCTTATTGAATGCACAGGCTGAAACCTGAAATGCTGAGTGTCCCAAATCAACAAATACAACATTCCTTGGCTTCTCCTCCGGGGCTGGAAGGTCTTGTTTATATATCCCGTAAGCGAGTGCAACTGCACATAAAGCAATAGCTGTAACTACACAATACTCCAAAGGAAGCAATAGGTGATCAAAACAATTAGGACAAAATAATTTCAGAATGTACTGGAATGTTTGAGTAAAGAACCTGTTCAGCTTTTGAAATACACACCTTTCTCCTTCATAGACTGAAAACAGCTGGAAAAGACAATTCAGACTAGTGCTACCATTCAACTCAGTGTCCCCATGTTAAAAGGAGGGAAAATTCCTATTTCTAATCACCAGATCAATGATCCTTACTGGAAACTGCACGCACATATGGATACTGGAGCAGGACTTGTGGTTTCCTCATGGTTGACTAGTCTCCTGCCATTCTCTATTTATATGCATAATGGTTACTTGGGTAAAGTACCAGAAGGTTGATGGATGCCAAGAGATTGTACCCAAGCACAAGTCTCAACCTTTGAGAGAAAAGGAAACATGGCCTAGAGTCTCTGCTCAACTATGCTGGTTTCTTTGGTGCAACTGGTATAAAAGATCACAGAATTTTAAGCACAAACTGCATTCAGTGCAACTCCATCTTCCACGATCTTTTGTACTACTTTTGAAAACATCACACTAGAAGCAGTCCTGTCCACAAAACAGGCCACACCCCAGGGTGAATTAACTACCAATGAGAATTTCCGCTCATTTGCAGGCCTTCGAGGGGGCTCCAAAAATTAAGCTCAAACTTTTGGACACAAGTATACTAACAGGTACATTGTGAAAGGTTTGAATACTTTTTTAAAAAATTACCAAAGGAATTCACTTTTGTACCCCATTCTAACTAGAAAACAGTTTTTTTTAAAAATAGCATTCAGTAATATAAAATTAGGTTACCTGCAGATTGACACTGATTTAAAATGCTTATTTTTGTGGTAAATTAATTGACAGCTGTATTAATAAAGCTTTACCATCTTACCACTCATATAATCAAATAATATTTTTTTAAATTAGCTTTAAAATGTTGCCCGACTGCACTGGTTCTTTGCAGACTTTGTATCTGATGATATGCAACTGAGCTACAGTGCCAACTTGGGAAGAAAAGCTGTTCAAAATGGGCACAATTTGCACTGAACACAGAAACCTCCTCCCATATCTTTAAAAATTAAATTGAAATTAACAGTTTTTGATGGATATTGTTTTCATAATCTACTCTGAATAAAATACACTTGAGTAACTTCGTGTTTGCCGATTTGTACTTGTGCCCAAGGTAAATAATTCACATTCATTTATGTATGCCTTTGACCATTTGAAAGGACTGATCACATTTGCTTTCATTATTTTTTCCAAAAATAACTAGCCAAAATTCAATTATATAGTATATTTCCATTATCCAGAATTATCAATGTTCGCTTGAGAATAACACTCCAAACAGCATCATATTTGAAATGTATGCACACAAAATGTCTCTGTAAATTTGAGCAGATACATATAGGTTTCTGAGGACAGAACTACATACAGTGGTGCAGTAAGATGGGGTTATAGAAAAATATACACCACTGGGAAGGTGTAGGTTCTCTCCAAGAATTACCCACATGACAAATGCTGATTCCTACCATTGCATATATTGCAAATGGAGACAAAAAAAAGAAAACAGTCCCACTCTCACATTCATTTTTAAAAATTGGTTACAAGGTGTTAACAACATAAATTCGGATACTTTCAGAATTATTTGAACCCTTTAACGCTTCACTGCACTGAAACAATCTTACCCATTTACTAACCTACATAGAGAATGCCTCGCTCTTGCAATTGACAGATTAATATCATGGATAACCTTTTTTATGATCAATCATATAATTAACAGTCAATAGCTATCATTAAGTTACTCGAAGTCCACTAAATGAAATGAAATGGTAAGGATTTGATAAATAAGACATATACAACTGAATTTAAATTAGTAACCCAATTAGGATTCAAATACTTAATAAATATTACTCATACGGCTGGATTTTGTATTCTCGCCGTGAGGAACAGTGGCGGGCGTGAAACATGGCGGCTTCCCCCCACAGGACCCATGCTGCTGTGCCATCACGATGACGCGGCAGGCGACCATTTTACATATTCATGGTTGTCTCTGCCAATCATGTGGCGGGGGCGGCCTCGGCAACACCCTTCACAGCGTCACCTATTGAAGTAGCAGGTGCCGGTGCCATTTTTAAAAAGGCTGACAGTCCTGCAAACAGTACACCATAACGCAAAGTTCACCCTTCCTTCCACAGCCGCCAACCCCCCGCCCTCCCATCAGAGTGCAGAGTTCACCCCTCCCTCCTTCCCCCCTCCCACGAGCCATTAGAGTGCAGAGATTACCCCTTTCTCCCCAACCCCTACCCATCAGAGTGCAGAGTTTACCCCTTCCCCACTTTGATGGTGCCATCGCTCCCTGAATGAGAAGTGCGGGAGTGCCACTCGGCACACTGAGGATCAGGAACTGAAGATAAGATCGCTGCGGTTTATATTTTAATTCACTCAAATATGCCAAGTCGGGTCCCGTCGCAGAGCAGTTGAGGGGCTGCCACAGAGCTTGCCCACTGGGAAGAGTGAGCCCGACAATCCCGGTGTCTGGTCCTCTGGCGGCCGCTGCAGCTGCTGCTGCTCCGATTTTCCGCACCCCCGTCCCACTCACCACGGAACCCAATATTGAGATAGGAACAAGATCCAACCCATAGCTTCTGACGTTACAGGAGGTTATGGATGCAAACCCCACTCTGGGGCACATAATCCAGACGAACACTCCAATGCTATATTGAGGGAACACTGCACTGCCAAAAGTGAACATTAAAGACTCCTGCCACTGTTCGAAGGCTGCTCTCCTGGTGCCCTGACCAACATTCTTTCCTCGGCCACCAAAACCAGATTATATATAATCATATCATTGTTGTTTATGCACTCTTGCTACATGCTAAAATTATTGCTCTTAGCCTGCATAGCAACGTTACAAAATTTTACTGCATGTGAAGCATTTTACGTTATGTAATAAACTTGATAAGACACTACATAAATAGTCTTAACGAAAGCTAGATTATGGCTTTGTAACTCCCCAGCATTCATTATTATTTACACAGGTTACAATGGGTTAGTAATTCAATATGCTGGGCAGGCCAATTGGTTTGAATCTTATCCTCACCAACAGGACTGTCCGGTTTACTTTTCCTCTCCAACTGCACCAGTATCATTTTGTTTTAGTGTTAGTCAGCGGCTAGAATATGATAACTCCAGTCCCCTCTCCCACAATAAGAATGCCTGGTTATACCCAAAAAGCATTTAGCCATTACCTGAAGTGGTTTCATTAATTAGTCGTAAACAGTTGAGCCCTGCAATTTGTGCAGCATCCATTACTGACCTCCTCTCAGCATCTGTATAGAAACATGGAACCTGCAGATAGTGCACAGAAGATGAAAAGAATGATATCTGTCCAAAGAATGAAATTAAAAAGGCTCAGTTTCCAAAAATAACTACATGTTAACACTGCACAAAATTAGCGGTACATTGACTACTTACTGATATTACACAATCCAAGACTGGTTTCTTCAGCGCTGTTTCAGCTGTTTCCTTCAGTTTAGTCAACAACATACCAGTCACTTGCTCCACACTAAAGCATCGTTCCTCTTCCATGTATGAAACCTTTTAAAACAAAAATGAAAACAAGATAACTTTTTATTAACCTCTTCATCCTTACTTTAGCAAAATCCTTTTATTTGAAAATTGCATCTTGACAAAACATTTGTTGTTCACAAACATTATTCTTTAAATCATAAAAACAGGTGACAAAGGAAAATAACCAACATCAGGGAGGAAGGGGCTTGCAATTATTTAGTGCCCTTCATCCATTCCAATTGCACTTCACAACCACTTCTCAAACGTAGTCACTACTAAAATATAGGAAAACCCAGCAGCCAATTCTTGGTACCAGGCACCCCATGGTGCCTCAGGCAGGTGGCCAGTCTTCACGTGAGCTATTTTCCATCAAGCCTGATTCAGTCCTATCAGACATTAAAACATGCAATTTCATTAGTTGTTACCCAATAACAATCACGGATTTCCCCTTTTTAGGGGCACCAAGACCAGCAATAGTATCCCTACTGCAGCCTGTCTAAACCAGCTAACGTAGCATAGACTGGGGACTGAACTTGGAACATTCCTGGATTATACTGCTCAGTTACAGAATGCCTTAACCATCTGAACCATCAGATGGTTACTAGTAAGGCCTTTAAATGTATGCATATCCTACATATGTAGCAGGCGGACAGGAGTTCCTCCACAAGTTTACAATCTTGAGACCGATCCTCCTTAGTTGAGGGGCATAGTGTGCTAGGCTACTTTGGTACACCCTTATCAGTTAGGAGAGGCT
Organism: Heterodontus francisci; assembly: GCF_036365525.1. Classification (NCBI taxonomy): domain Eukaryota; kingdom Metazoa; phylum Chordata; class Chondrichthyes; order Heterodontiformes; family Heterodontidae; genus Heterodontus; species Heterodontus francisci. Next base: position 90,303,595 of record NC_090382.1, on the reverse strand, counting down.
TTGACCACTACACCCTCTCATCTTAGGGTATTGTGCTTTGGAGTTTAATAAAATTAAGGAAATATATATATGTAAAAGCTGCTTAACGGGAGCTTGGAATTCCTCTGAGCTTATTTTGGTGTTCAAATCAATTTAGGGGCACCTGGGGGGGTTTCTAATTAGTTAACACATGAAAAATTTAAAACTATTTCACAACTCACTGCATTACACCAACTACTGCAGAACTTAAAAATTAACACTGTGCCACTAAGGTTAGCAACAGACCAGTGAATAATGTGTTCAACTGTACTGCATTCACAAGTAGATGAGGCATCTTGAGCAAGCTTTTCACTAACCATCCCTAACAAATGTTTGTGTTTAACTTTCACTGGAAAAAACACCTTAAATTTATGTTTAGACCAGTTTTCTTGTCCAGTTTTACTGAAGGTATTTCAGTTCTATAGTGAAAAATGTAATAAGATATGACCTTAATAGATTAGGCAAAATAGAAATCTAAAAGGGAGCTTTTCCTTTAAACTCCTTTGGACACTCTCAAGGTTCACCAACATGGAGGTAGTCAATATAACATATGAGGTAGCGTCTGCACCAAGTGACATCAACTTCTTTACTTCCAACCTAATGGCAAAGCATGCATTTTAGTTAGAGTTAAATGACACTAACCTTAACACCTGTAGTACCATTTGACATCTGGACGAGTTCATATCCATGCTTGGATTGCTCAGCTTTTACAAATGGGTCTGTGAAAGCCCGGCCATGGAGCCTTTTAAATCCTTGTAAAGTGTTTTTCACATTTGACACTACCTATAAGAGAAGTTAAAACTTGATTCTTATTACCTTAAAACAATTATTCCTACTTTCAAAGTTCTTGAATGAAATTGCAACAAATCCTTGAAAAAGAAAAGCGAGTTGCAACTTGCATTTATAGTTTGGCTCCAATTTCATTTAAGATTTTTATGCAGGATCAGGATTTTCCTGTTGCTAATTAAGCAAGTCTTGCAAAGAAATGGATAGCTAGCTGTTGTGCAATTTAAAATGCACTGCACTTAGTTAAAAGGATTAAAATGTCTGGGATAATTATAGGCTTAACTCCTAGGCACCAACAGTGCAAGCAGAGACTATCAGCACACATACACACTGAGGCAGACAGCTAACAGAAGTAGAATTCTTGACTAATTTGTCTCCTAAAATGAGCGCTGAGGCCCAATTATAGATCCCCCTTCTGCCACTGCAGCACAGTACAGGGCTTGAAGCGTGACTTTCTTGGTCTGCTTGGCTCACCAGCATTCCAGAAAATGTACTTGCCTTTAAGCGCAATAGTTAACATTTTATCAAATACCTGATCACCATTTACTGAAATACTGCACCATACATTAATGGTGGTTCTGAATTGCAAAACAATGTTTTAAATAGTAAAAAGTCAGGCTCCAAATAATTTCAGTATTCATAGCATGTTTCTGTGAATGAGCGGTCTTATTTTTATACATACAAACGAACTAGGAGCAGGAGCAGGCATTCGTCCCCTCAAGCCTGCTTGCGCCACCATTCTAAGATCATGGCTGATCTGTTTGTGGATTCAACTCCACTTTCTTGCCTACCCCGATACCCTTCGACTCCCTTGTTTGTCAAGAATCTGTCTACTTCTGTCTTAAAATGATTCAATGACCCTGCCTCAAAAAGATTCAAATACCCTGTCTCAACCACAGAAAGGAGAAAGTCAAAAGCAATACTTTTATAAAAATCATCTGCATATAATTGGATGGCACAAGACACAATAATAAATAGCAATTAGGAGTGCACAAAGTCAGATATGCACTAATACATCGATGATGGACAGCTTGGGACCTCACTGTTTACGATATTAGAACTTGTAAAGTCAGAATTTGATAGGGGTGCACATATTCTTTGCATCTGATCATTAAGGTTTGTCTCCACACAGCAAATGCAACTTGGGGAGACCAGGAACAATTGCTCCCTTAATACCAACCTTCATGACTTTGCAGCCCTTAACCCACCATTTGACAATTACCTCACTCAGCTAGTTGCTGGCTGCAGCTTGGGAGATGGGATGGGGAATTTAAGAAGTCAGGGTAGGGCTCCTCTGCTTTCTTGCTTTAAAATCATAGATATTCACTGGCACCAATTTAAGGAAACCCGCAGAAAAATTGCATATTGTCCAGCTCTCAGCACCTTCTGTCGCCTGACTTGTCTGAACTTCACTCAGTCAACAGTAGCCTTACCTCAGTTAGACCCATTTTGTGTATTCCCATGTAGCACTCAATGCTGCATTGCCAGAGATGCTATCTTTAGGATAAAACATTGAACTAATTATCTTATGCTGGTGGTGCAAGGGACACCACTACTAATGCTACCACCACTAGTATTTATAACTGACCTTTAACGTAATAAAATGTCCCATGGTGCTTCAAAGTTTTATAAAGTGAAATTTGACATAAGGCAATATTAGAGCATTTAGCCAAAATGGTCAAAGGGGCAGTTTTAAGGTGTGTCTGAAAGGAGGAAAGAGAGGTGGTGAGGCTGAAGGAATTAGGGAGTGAATTACAGAGCTTAGGGCCTAAGTAGCTTCAGGCATGGCCACCAATGGTGGAGCAATTAAAATCAAGGATACTCAAGGGGCCAGAATGAGAGGAGTGTAGATATCGGAGGGTTGTGGGGCTGGAGGACCTTAGACAGGGAGGGGGCAATGCCACGAAGGGATTTGAAAACAAAGATGAGAATTCTAAAATTGAGATGTTTGCCAACGTAGGGCAGCAAGCACAGATGTGATGGGTGAACCGGATTTGGTTCAAGTAAGGACTCAGGCAGGAGAGCTTTGGACGACCTCAAGTTTACAGAGGAAAGAATGTAGGAAGGCGATCAGGAGTGTGTTGGGTCAAGTTTACAGGTAAAAAAGGCATGGATGAGGGTTTCAGCAGCAGTCAAGGTGAGATGGAGCAGAGTAGGGATATGAGAGAAATAGGTGGTCTTCGTCATGGTGCAGATATGTAATCGGAAGCTTAGCTTGGAGTCAAATATGACGCCGAGGTACTCATAGATAGTCAGAAGGAAAGGAATGGAGTCAGCAGCTAGGGAATGGAATTTCTAGTAGGGACCGAAGACAAAGCCTACAGTCTTCCCAATATTTAATTGAGGGAAACTTTTCAGCCAGTACTTGGGCACGCAATCTGATAAATTCGCAGAAATAGAGAAGTTGAAAGAGATGGCAGTGAGATTGCAAGTCATCAGCGCACATGTGAAAACTTGTGCTGTTTTTGGATGTTGCAGCAGTGGGGCAGCATGCAAGTGAGAAACAGGAGAGGGCCAAGGATAGATCCTTGGGGACACCAGAGGTAATGGTGTGGGAGTAGGAAGGAAGCCATTATTCGCAGAGAAGCAAGTGTTCCTGATGTCCTAACCAACACTTTTCTCTCAAATGACAGAATAAGAAAAAGCTAAAGCAGTCTGGCCTAAAAATGACTAGTCCTACAGGAATGCTCTTGACTCTTAACTGCCGAACCACCCAATCAGTTGTGTCAAGCTATTACAAACAATATCTTTAGGGCAATTAGGTATGGGCAAAAAGTGCTAGTTTTACCCACAACACCCACATTTCACGAATGAACATAAGTGTGATTTATGATGTCCAATATGGCAGCTGCACTTGCAATACATGAGGATATACATGCTAGCTATTCCTTATCTCATCATGGCACCTATGGTGTTACAGCTCATTTACTAGGCAACCACTGAGAAACAGGATAGGCAAATGCCACTAGGTATTGTCAACGTCCCCTTCTGATTTCTATGGGCTGGCTTTTAACAGGCATTTACCATTTGCAAAGGGTGAGAAGTAAATGGGGTGCAATTCTAATCAAAAATGTAATGACAATGCACAGTTAAATATAATTTTTATTGCTGTAGCTGTTTGGTTTAATGTTAAACTGAGAAAGATGAATTGGCATGCACCACTTAACCCTGACAAGATGTAACTGTGCATGTGTGCAGCTTGGCACACCCTGATGACATCAGCGGGCCACTGCGTCGTCAGGCGTCACTTTGAATTCATATATACAATAAATGTGATATTTTAAGAGTACTTTTTTGCTCATGTCTGTCATATTTATTAGACACAGTAGATTCAGATATGTGACCGGTTGGCTTGCTTGGTAGAGCAGCATATGTCTGTTAGCATATAAGTCAACACTTACGGTCAAACCTACCTAGTTCTAACTAAGGAGGAATCGGAACCAATTGCTTCAGAAAATGCTTAATGTGGTTCATGCAAACTGCATGTTCTACCTGCTACCAGAACACAAGACCGTGACACCTCTTACACCTCTAAATGTGGCTCTCAGATGTCCCAAAGATTAGTAGTTCCACAAATATGATTCACAATACTTCATCACTTTTTAATATCTTACCATTGTCTTCTCATAGATTTGGATAAAAAAATCTTTACAGAATAGAAGACACTCTGTAGATTTGCTCAGTAATGTCTGCCAATATTACAAATACGCAAAATTATAGTTTCCAGCATACAACTCATGCTTTCTGGGGGAAATATCAATTGTTTAAAATACTGGTTGACTTGTACACCCAGGAAAGCACTAGATTACAATTGAGTTTCAATAATATGCTTCCAGCACTTTTTCCTGGAATTTCCCAACTCTTCATAAAGAGCTCTTCCTACCTGACTTTTGGCTGCAGCTCCAACTGAACGATTTCTGGGTCCCAAGGACACACAAGACCTGCAATTTTAAAGCACAGTGTATAATTTAACTATTCCTAGATCCCAACATTTACTTTTTTTTTTGCTAGAGGTACAATACCATATTTGACCCTGGTGGTTATTGAGAGCACAGAAAGGCTGAAAATAAAAGTACCGAACTGTCACATGGCAAAATAGAAGTTGCTTTTATATTGGTGTATTTACATTTGAATCCAGATTAGTGTCAGCAAGCTTGATCCTGGCATTTACTGTGAAAACTCAAGCTCCCTTAACTCTGTAGCAGACACAGGCCCAGCATCTGCTACCAGGAGAATGGAACCAGATTTATCATACGACTGGGAGCCATTTTGCAGATGCCGGTGTCCAGGAATTCCAAATCAATCAACATAAAAGCAGTTAGATTTTGGATAGCTTAACAAATGCTGTGTTAACCACATTTAGCTAAACTGATGTCCAGCAAATTATAGTTAACACTTCACTTGTATTTCTGCATACAATATGGAGTTTCAGGTGCCAGAGTTAAACAAACAGAGGTAACAATGATATTCTGTGCAGACTCCATCAGTGCACAGTAATGAGCTGCAGCTGCCCGTTAATATTCCTGCCATAAAGAGAAAAAAACACAAAAGTTCTGCTCAGGGCACGCTCTTGTAGAGAACTGGCAGCAATAACAGTAATGTTGGTTATGACCAGCAGAGATCAACAGTATTCCTCGCGCCAGCAGACCCACAATCCCACCACAACCATCTTCAGCCAAACTCCAATTCTTGAGCAGACAGAACAGTGAAGATGCAATCAGAGTTGAAAGATTGACAATAGAGGTCTTTTTAAAAAAAAATTTCAAATTGGTGGAAACTGTCACTTTTGATTTATTTTGGTATTAATTTATCACAAAACCTTTGAGAGTCCTGAACCACGTGTTATGGTGCTGGAAAGGGAAAAAGCCTGTTACAATGCAATTCTTTCTACAAGGCACACCTCTGCTTCTCTTTCTTTCTTGTACTGCAATCCAGGCTTGAAAACTTTGTAGCTAACTTGTATGTATGTATTAGTTATGTAATGAAGATAAACTTTTTGGTAAATTTACCCTGACAACTTTACTGAAGTGATATCTTGTTCCCAGAATATGCTGTCTGGAGCAAAACGAATGAATAAAAATATAATGATTGGACTTGTTGCAGCAGCTTTTTCGGAAGCAGAGATAGTGCGAGCGAGTTATCAGCTGGGATGGGCAGTTTCAGCTTAAAGTAAATTACCTTATGTTTCGGCGGACCAGGAGACGGCTGGGTAAGTAAAAACCTACATATCTGGGCAGTGGCTGAACCCGAGACACTACACATGTAGTGTCTCCCACCTGCCCTCCTCCTCTAACCAAAAAAAAAGGACTCTGGTGTGTTGATAAGGTAAGCTTTTTTATTTCTTCTGTATCGTGTGATTGGTTAAAAATTTACTTTTTTTTTTACTTTCTTTTTTTGATTTATCTATTAACTGGTTATTTGAAAAAGACCATAGCAGAGAAGTATCAAAGTATTTAACTCATAAATTTATATAAAGTAATTAACTAAGTAGAGATGGCTGGGCAGGTGATGTGCTGTAGCTGTATGATGTGGGAGCTGGCTGACCCCATTGTGAACGGCAGGGACCACATCTGCAGCAAGTGTTGGTTGCTGGAAGAACTCCGGCTCAGAGTTGATGATCTGGAATCTGAGCTTCAAACACTGCGGCACATCCGGGAGGGGGAGAATTACCTGGACGTTTTGTTTCAGGAGGCAGTCACACCTGGTAGATTAAGTAATTCAAATTCAGTTAGCGATCAGGGACAACAGGGTGTGATTGCAAGTGAGGCAGGTAGGGGGATCCTGAGTTCAGGAGTGGAGGAGCCTCAGCCTTTGACCTTATCCAACAGGTACGAGATACTTGCTCCCTGTGTGGATGAGGAAAAGGGCTGCGGGGAGGATGAGCCAACTGACCATGGCACCATGGTGCAGAAGGCCATTCAAGAGGGGGGGGAGCAAAAAGACAAGTGGTAGTTATAGGGGATTCTATAATTAGGGGGATAGATAGTATCCTTTGCAAGCCGAATCGGGAGTCCCGCATGGTGTGTTGCCTGCCCGGTGCCAGGGTGCAGGACATCTCTCACCGGCTTGAAAGGATATTGGAGCGGGAGGGGGAGGATCCAGTTGTTGTGGTCCACGTTGGGACTAACAACATAGGCAAGGCTAGGATGGAGGACCTGTTTGGGGATTATAAAGCACTAGGAATGAAATTAAGGAACAGGTCCTCGAGGGTCATAATCTCCGGATTACTGCCCGAGCCACGTGCAAATTGGCTTAGGGATAAGAATATTAGGGGAGTAAACACGTGGCTAAGGGAGTGGTGTGGGAAAGAGGGGTTCCATTTCATGGGGCATTGGCATCAGTTTTGGAACCGGGGGGGATCTGTACCAATGGGACGGTCTCCACCTGAACCGATCTGGAACCAGTGTTCTGGCGAAACGGATAAATAGGGAGGTCTCTAGGACTTTAAACTAGTGAGTCGGGGGGGAAGGGAAAGGGAAAACGACAGGGAGTATGATGGTAAATAAAAAGGTAAGTAGCAGGTTAACATGTGTGCAGGAGGGTTTAAGTTCAAGGCAGACTATGAAAGAAGCAGAAAGGAAGGATAACTCAGGAGTTATTATTAGAGATGTTGGAAATCATGAGGGTAAGAAAGCTAGCATAAAGGCACTTTACCTGAATGCTCGTAGCATTCGTAACAAGGTTGATGAGTTAACGGCACAAATCATCACGAATGAATATGATTTGGTAGCCATTACGGAGACATGGTTACAGGTTGGTCACGACTGGGAGTTAAATATCCAGGGGTACCAGACTATTCGGAAGGACAGACAGGAAGGTAAGGGAGGTGGTGTAGCTCTGATATTCAAAGACGACATCAGGGCGGTGCTGAGAGATGATATAGGTTCGATGGAGAATGAGGTTGAATCCATTTGGGTGGAAATTAGAAACTCTAAGAAGAAAAAGTCATTGATAGGCGTAGTCTATAGGCCACCAAATAATATCACATTGGGGCGGGCAATAAACTAAGAAATAACCGATGCCTGTAAAAATGGTACGGCAATTATCATGGGGGATTTTAATCTACATGTAGATTGGTCGAACCAGCTCAGTCAGGGTAGCCTTGAGGGGGAGTTCGTTGAGTGTATCCGTGATAGTTTTCTTGAACAGTATGTAATGGAACCGACGAGGGAGCAAGCTATCCTAGATCCAGTCCTGTGTAATGAGACAGGAATAATTAATGACCTCATAATTAGGGATCCTCTTGGAAGGAGTGATCACAGTATGGTTGAATTTAGAATACAGATGGAAAGTGTGAAGATTAAATCCAATACCAGGGTCCTGCGCTTGAACAAGGGGGACTACAATAGAATGAGGGAGGACTTGGCTAAAGTAGACTGGAAACAAAGATTTTATAGTGGGACAGTTGATGAGCAGTGGAGGACTTTCAAAGCAATTTTTCAAAGTGCTCAGCAAAAGTATATTCCAGTGAAAAGGAAGGACTGGAAGAAAAGGGGTAATCTGCCATGGGTGTCGAAGGAAATAAGGGAGGCTATCAAATTGAAAGAGAAGGCATACAAAGTGGCCAAAAACAGCATGAAACTAGAAGATTGGGAAAACTTCAAAGGTCAACAGAAAGCCACAAAAAGAGCTATAAAGAAAAGTAAGATAGAACATGAGAAAAAACTAGCACAGAATATAAAGACAGATAGCAAAAGTTTCTATAAATATATAAAACGAAAAAGAGTGGCTAAAGTAAACATTGGTCCTTTAGAGGATGAGAAGGGGAATTTAGTTATGGGATATGATGAAATGGCCGAGGCATTGAACAGGTATTTTGTATCGGTCTTCACAGTGGAGGACATTAATAACATGCCAGTAATTGACAAAGAGACGAACGTAGGTGAGGACCTGGAAACAATCATTATTACGGAAGAGGTAGTGTTGGGCAAGCTAATGGAGCTAAGGATTGATAAGTCTCCTGGCCCTGATGGAATGCATCCCAGGGTACTAAAAGAGATGGCGCGAGAAATAGCAGGTGCACTGGCGGTAATTTTCCAAAATTCACTGGACTCTGGGGTAGTCCCAGCAGATTGGAAAACAGATGTGACGCCACTGTTTAAAAAGGGAGGTAGACAAAAGATGGGGAATTATAGACCGGTTAGCTTAACCTCTGTAGTGGGGAAGATGCTTGAGTCTATTATCAAGGAAGAAATAGCAGGGCATCTCGATAGAAATTGTCCCGTTGGGCAGACTCAGCATGGGTTCATGAAGGGCAGGTCATGCTTGACAAATCTTTTGGAATTCTATGATGACATTACGAGCAAGGTGGACAATGGGGACCCAGTGGATGTGGTGTACCTAGATTTCCAAAAGGCCTTCGACAAGGTGCCGCACAAGAGGCTGCTGCATAAGATAAGGATGCATGGCGTTAGGGGTAAAGTATTAGCATGGATAGAGGATTGGTTGACTAACAGGAAGCAGAGGGTGGGGATAAATGAGTGCTATTCTGGTTGGCAATCAGTCACTAGTGGTGTGCCTCAGGGATCGGTGTTGGGACCGCAATTATTTACAATTTATATAGATGATTTGGAGTTGGGGACCACGTGTAGGGTGTCAAAATTTGCAGATGACACTAAGATGAGTGGCAGAGCAAAGTGTGCAGATGACTGTGAAACTTTGCAGAGGAACATAGATACATTGAGTGAGTGGGCAAAGGTCTGGCAGATGGAATACAATGTTAATAAATGTGAAGTCATTCATTTCGGTAGGAGTAACAGTAAAAAGGATTATTACTTGAATGGTAAAAAGTTGCAGCATGCTGCTATGCAGAGGGACCTGGGTGTCCTTGTGCCTGAATCGCAGAAGGTTGGTCTGCAGGTACAGCAAGTAATTAGGAAGGCAAATGGAATTTTGTCCTTCATTGCTAAAGGGATTGAGTCTAAAAGCAGAGAGGTTATGTTGCAGCTGTATAAGGTACTGGTGAGGCCGCACCTGGAGTACTGTGTGCAGTTTTGGTCTCCTTACTTGAGAAAGGATATACTGGCACTGGAGAGGGTGCAGAGGAGGTTCACTAGGTTGATTCCGGAGTTGAGAGGGTTGGCTTATGAGGAGAGACTGAGTAGATTGGGATTATATTCATTGGAATTCAAAAGAATGAGGGGGGATCTTATAGAAACATATAAAATTATGAAGGGAATAGATAAGATACAAGTAGAGAGGATGTTTCCACTGGCAGGTGAAGCTAGGACAAGAGGGCATAGCCTCAAGATTAGAGGGAGCAGATTTAGGACTGAATTGAGAAGGAACTTCTTCACCCAGAGGGTTGTTAATCTATGGAATTCCTTGCCCAGTGAAGTAGTTGACGCTTCTTCAGTAAACGTTTTAAAAGCTAAGGTAGATATCTTTTTGAACAATAAAGGAATTAAGGGATACGGTGAGAGCGCGGGTAAGTGGATCTGAGTCCACGAAAAGATCAGCCATGATCTTATTGAATGGCGGAGCAGGCTGGACGGCCTACTCCTGCTCCTAGTTCTTATGATCTTATGATCTTGTATATATTATAGCATCACATGGCTCAAAAGCCAAGAAGATTGATTTAGCCTGACTGAGGTAGTGAAATGGCTTTTGAAAATAGGTGGAGCTTATTTAAAACAGAATGGCTCCCTTTAAAATAAGACAGAAAACCTTTTCCAGAATGAACCACAGGATCAACATTCCCCATTAGATTAAAAACTCCAAATTGAGAATTATCTGAGCTCAAACTGCTTGCCAGATCAGTACAGTGACTAAAGGCCATTGCTGTGTGGTTTTGGACAACAGCCAATCTTCTAAACCAAGCATTTGCAGTGATTTTTGACCTTGAAAGTAGCTATTGCATTTTTGTAACTGCATAGCATTATTTTAACTCAGATTGAATGAACAAGAAAATGAACAAAAGCTGAAGATTCAGCATAAAGGGCCCATCTGGAGGCACATAAACTGCACATTTGCTGCAAATTGGGAATATATACAATATTAAACACTAAGGGCTGAATTTTACGAGCGCGCTGCCGAGATCGACGTTGACTGGTACATAAGGTGCATTCACACATCAATTATGTAGTATGGCATGGCATTGCCCATCTTATCTTCCACAAAGAGTGGCACAGCATGACCGCATTCAGATTGTAACAACTGCATCGACTGACCCACCAGACAGATAACCTTTACATGCCTACCGTTTCTGGCACCCTCCCCATACACAGGGTGAGTGGAGTGCCATTGCTCCTTCATTCACAGAAACAATGGTTCAGAGCAGCCACCATTTACGGAGGAGGGTATGCAGTAGCCCTTTTTCATGTCTGCAGAGTTGTGCCCCCGGTAACATCATCCCTCCTCCCTTCATGCCTGGGGAGTTGTGCCCCCAGTAACACCACACCCCCATGCCCCACTTTCCTTCATGATTGTAGAGTTGTAACCCCATCTCCCAGGACTTACCTACACTGTCTCTGAAAACTCATACTTTTGCTGTTCCTTCAGCTTTTCCTATTTGTGAACAGGACGGCACGCGAGAGATGCACATTCACAGTAAAATGCAGAATTGTGGACGGAGGGGCAGCAGGATGGATAATGAGGCAAGGTAAGTAGGGATTTTAACATTTAAACTGGGGTGCCACCGCCTAGTGCGGGGGCTGCTCCGTGGTCTTGCCATCGGCGGTAAAATGGGGCGGGGCCTTCCCAGCGTCAGGGAGCGTGGCGGGCCGCTCGAGGAAATATTTTCCAGGCTCCCCCGCCACAACCCCCGATATCGGGGGGGGGGGGGGGGGTGGTTTGCTGGTAAAATCCAGCCCTAAGTGAGAGTTATTTTACAACCCAATTTTACTGAAAAACATTGTTTATTGGAAAATAGTAAAGGTCAGAGGTTTCCATTAAAAGTGTACTGTTACTAGGCTTTCCCCTGGAGAGCAGAAACTCCCAACTAAAATTGGTCAACCTTTACAGTGTAATAGGGCTTAAGCAATACAGGACAATAGATAGGGCTACGCTTGAGACATATACTCTTCCTAAATTATGCACCATTTCAGAGACAAGAGGGCAGATAATCTGCTCTCGACCACTGCCAAAGCTGCTCTATAAATAAGTCTGATTGCATCCCAAGGCTTTCCCCCATTCTGGGATACAGAATTTTATTTAAATTTCTATTAAATTTAAAATCAATCTGGATGGCACTGCACCTTTAAGAATAATACAGAATTTTATTAAGTGGTACTACTGCATGTTCCATATGCAGTTCACATAATTGGGGACTAACTGGGATGGTATAAGAATAGTATAATGGGTGGGGGAGAATTTTCTTGATTAGTAAGTTTCCAACTCAGAAGAAATAGATGCAGGAGTAGACCATATGGCCCGTCAAGCCTGCTCCACCATTCAATACGATCGCAGCTAATCTTAGGCTTCAACTCCACTTTCCCACCCACTTGAGATACCCCTGGATTCCCAAAACCCCAAAAATCTGTCCAGCCCATCCTTAAATGTAGTCAACAATGAAGCATTCAGAACAAGCTCGATGAAGAATTGCTGGATCTGGTTCTGGGGAATGAGGTGGGTCAAGTGGATTAAGTGCCAGTAGGAGAACATTTAGGGAACTGTGATTATTGTATAAGATTTAGGTTAGCAATCGAAAACAAAAAGGAGAAATCCAGAGTAGAGACAATTAATTGGAAGAGGGCCAATTTAAATGGGGTGGGAACAGGTCTGGCCCAGGTAAAAAAGAATCAAAGATTTGCAGCCAAAACTGTACTTGTTGCCTTTAAAAGGGGAGATAGTCTGAGTACAATCAAGATACATTCGCAAAAGGGAGAAAAGAGGTGTCAAACAAAGCCAGAGATCCCTTGTTGACTGAACAGATAGTAAGATGAGTCAGAAAAAGGAGGCACATGACAGATGTCAGGTTAGTAATACAAGTTAGAACTAGGCTGAATAGAGAAATTCAGACAGAAGTGGAAAAAGAAAGAGAAGCAAAGAGAGAGTGAGAAGAGACAGGAGCTAACTTAAAAGGGAATACAAAAGTCTTCTATAGGCATATAGATCGTAAAAGGGTGGTGAGAGGAGTGGTGGGACTGAGTAGGGACTAAAGAGTAGATTTATACATGGAGGCAGAGGGCATGGCTGGGGTACTAAATGAATGCTTTGCATTTGTCTTTACCGAAGAAGATGCTGCCCAAGTCAAAGTGAAAAAAAGAGGTAGTTGAGACACTGGATAGGCTAAAAGTTAAGAGGAGGTATTAGAAAGACTGGCTGTACTTAAAGTTGATAAGTCATCAGGACGGGATGGGATCCAGGAGGATACTAAGTAAAGGCAGAAATTAGAGACACTGGCTGTAATCTTCCAACTCTTTTTTTACAGGGGTGGTGCAGAGGACTGGAGAAATATGAAATGTCATACCCTTGTTCAAAAAAGGGTGCAAGGATAAACCCAGCAAATACAGGCCAGTCAGTTTAACCTCAGTGGTGGGAAAGCTTTCAGAAATGAAATTAAGAGTCACATGGACAAATGTGGATTAATTAAGGAAAGCCAGCATGGATTTGTTAAGGGCAAATTGTGTTCAACTAATTTGGTTGAGTTTTTTTGATGAGGTGACAGAAGGTTGATGAGGGTAATGCAGTTGATGTGGTGCACATGGCCCTCCAAAAGGCATCTGATAAATTGCCACATAGCAAACGTGTCATCAAAATTGAAGCCCATGGAATAAAAGGGACAGTGACAGCATGGATACGAAGTTGGCTGAATGACAGCCAACAGCAGTGGTGAACGGTTCTTTTTCCAGACTGGAGTAAGGTATACAAACAAAGAACAGTACAGCACAGAAACAGGCCATTCGGCCCTCTAAGCCTGCGCCGATCTTGATGCCTGCCTAAACTAAAACCTTCTGCACTTCCGGGGACCATATCCATCTATTCCCATCCTATTCATGTATTTGTCAAGATGCCTCTTAAACGTCATTATCGTACCTGCTTCCACCATCTCCCCCGGCAGCAGGTTCCAGGCACTCACCACCCTCTGTGTTAAGAACTTGCCTCGCACATCCCCTCTAAACTTTGCCCCTCGCACCTTAAACCTCTGTCCCCTATGCCTTCCACCCTGGGAAAAAACTTCTGACTATCCACTCTGTCCATGCCGCTCATAATTTTGTAAACCTCTATCATGTCACCCCTCTACCTCCGTCGTTCCAGTGAAAACAATCCAAGTTTATCCAACCTCTCCTCATAGCTAATGCCCTCCAGACCAGGCAACATCCTGGTAAACCTCTTCTGTACCCTCGCCAAAGCCTCCACATCCTTCTGGTAGTGTGGCGACCAGAATTGCACGCAATATTCTAAGTGTGGCCTAACTAAAGTTCTGTACAGCTGCAGCATGACTTGCCTATTTTTATACTCTATGCCCCGACCGATGAAGGCAAGTATGCTGTATGCCTTCTTGACTACCTTATCCACCTGCGTTGCCACTTTCAGTGACCTGTGGACCTGTACGCCCAGATCTCTCTGCCTGTCAATACTCCTGAGGGTTCTGCCTTTTACTGTATCCATACCACCTGCATTAGATCTTCCAAATTGCATTACCTCACATTTGTCCGGATTAAACTCCATCTGCCATTTCTCCACCCAAGTCTCCAACCGATCTATATCCTGCTGTATCCTCTGACAATCCTCATCACTATCCGTAACTCCACCAACCTTTGTGTCGTCCGCAAACTTACTAGTCAGGCCAGCTACATTTTCCTCCAAATCATTTATATATACTACAAAGAGCAAAGATCCCAGCACTGATCCCTGCGGAACACAAGTCACATCCCTCCATTCAGAAAAGCACCCTTCCACTGCTACCCTCTGTCTTCTATGACAGAGCCAGTTCTGTATCCATCTTGCCAGCTCACCTCTGATCCCATGTGACTTCACCTTTTGTACCAGTCTGCCATGAGGGACCTTGTCAAAGGCTTTACTGAAGTCCATATAGATAACATCCACTGCCCTTCCTTCATCAATCATCTTTGTCACTTCCTCAAAAAACTCAATCAAATTAGTGAGACACGACGGTGGGGGATCCCCAGGAAATGGTATTATGACAACTGCTTTTTGTCATACATATGAATGACCTAGACTTGGGTGTGCAGGGCACTATTTAAAAACTTGCAGACGACAAAACTTGGAAAGTATTCTGAACTCTGAGGAGGGTATAGATAGACTTCAAGAGGACATGAAGGGTGGTGCAATGGACAGACATGAGGTATTTGAAATTTAATGCAGAAAAGTGTGAAGCGATACATTTTGGGAGGAAGAATGAGGAGAGGCAATATAAAATATCCAATTTTAAAAGGGGATGTAGGAGCAGAAGGACAGAGGGGTATATGTGCACAAATCGTTGAAGGTGGTGGGGCAGGTTGAGTATGTGATTAAAAAGGCATACGGGATCGTGGGTTTTATAAATAGAGACCTAGGGAGTACAGAAGCAAGGAAGTTATGAACCACCTTTAAAAAAAACTGGTTCAGCCTCAATTGGAGTAGTGTGTCCAATTCTGGGGCACTCTAGGCAGAATGTGAAGGCTTTAGTGAGGGTACAGGAAATTGTTCCAGGGTCGAGGGACTTCACTTACGTGAATAGATTGGAGAAGCTGAGTTTGTATTCCTGAGAGAAGGTCGAGAGGAGATTTGATAAAGGTGGTCAAAATCATGAGGGGTATAGACACAGTAGATAGGGAAAAACTGTTCCCACTGGTGGAAGGGTCAAGAACCAGAGGATACCAATCAGGGGAACGGCAAAAGAGCCAGTGGCAAGATGAGAAAAACCTTTATATGCAGCGAGTGGTTCGGATTTGAAATGCACTGTCCAAAATGTGAAAGGAAATTGGATAAGCACCTGAAGAGAAAACAATTTGCAGAGCTATGGGGAAAGGAAGAGGGACACTAGGCTGTCTTTCTTGCAGACAGCCAGTAGAGACATGACTGGTCGAATAGCCCCCTTCTGTGCTGTAACCTTTTGATGATTTTATGATCTTTTACCCTGCTTTAGTTGCATAGCACGTGCATTGGCCAACCTAAAATTACTTTTTTTTTTAAATTTGTAAGCTTTGAGATTTGAAAGGTGCTGTAAGTTTAACTGTGGTAAATTCTTTTAAACATGAATCAACGGAATGGTGTGCATTTTCCATTAGCTGAATATCTTTAAATATACCTTTAAAAGTCAAGATCTTTTAAATGAAAGACAAAATAGGCCATTCGTTAAAAATATGCTGGATAACAACTGTTTGGTGAACTGTTTCCTAAACAGCAGTGCTGAATTGGACAACAGGGGAAAAAAAATCCTATTTACTACTTTAAGCAGATAACGTATTTTTAAACAAAAATATCTGGACAAATAAATTAAAGTTATGTGGCAATCGAACTCCACTTAATTCCAGCCTCCACCAATACTACAAGAACTGAATTCAAAGTCACCATTGGAGAGCCATTCAGCTGTGGATCATATATGGGTACAGAGACATCAACAGAAGTTGCATGGAATGAATGCTTATGGATTATTTGGTTATGTCTAGCCCAACAAATTAGAGGACCAAATAACTATCTCTTGTATACATGGATATGAGAATATACTCATGTTTTGACTGTTTTCTCCTCATTCAGCTGCTAATACAGTGGGATTGTATAAACTCATAGCTTGTGCTTCTGAACGTGGATGACAGGGCTCGCCACAGATCCAGCGATTCAGTTTCAAAATGTCACAAAAGAGTAGTAACCAAAATTCACGTCTACTTAGATAATGTTAATATCGCTGTAGCTTAATATCAAACTAACTTGCATTTATCCTAAATAAATCTCGCAGGAACGTCCTATCATTTTGATGCACTTGCTCAAAAGGATAGCAAATAATTTGTGCTTAATTCATCATATTTGTATGCAACAAATGAAGACTTTAATCTCCACTTGTACATTGTATTTTTTTTTAAACTTTCAAGAAATAATTGTACTGTGTTTTTTTTCCCCCCAGGCTAAGGACTGATGATTCTTAAAATTAGATAATATTTCTAATTCACAACCTAATTCTTAAATGTTCATACCTCATTATGGCCTCTTTCTGGTGTGAGAATCATCGAGCGCTAATCCAAACGGGATCATTTTGTACATTGATCTCAAATTTAACCAATGTAAGGAAGGTTCCTGGAGGCTTTTTTTTATATAAAACAAGCAAATGAAAAATATTGAGAAACTAAGTTCCAGAAACTTAGTGGAGGGAGTCCAAAATGAGGAATAGGCATTTAAGAACAAACAGTGGAAGTATTCGTGAACATTATGAAATACTGCACAATGGGAGTGCAATGGTTAAAAATTACAGCCATTCCAGAGAGGAAAAAAAAACATGCTGTGACTACTTTATGTACACAGAATTTTCATTTGGAAAATATTTACAGGATTCAGGTAGGGACCAAAACAACCACACACCTTCCTAGTGTAGGCAATTATGAATTAAGCACAATTGCTTACTACCTGTCTTTTTCTGAAAGTACCAGATGTTTTTTCATCCCTTCATTCTCCCCTTCCCCACTGCGGAGCTGCAAAAGTAGTACATTTGTCATTAACAAAAAAAAAACTTTAGTTAGTATGGACTGAATTTCTCAGCCTCGCATCAGAAGAGAGCATATCTAGTAATGTTACCAAAAGAGTAAACTTAAAGCAATCAGTAAATTATTAAGACTGGTGCATTTGATGGGACAAGTTATGGAACGGCAGACGGATCTTTGCCGTGGGTAAATATAAGGTCGTTCACACTGCTTTATGAGAAAGGACATTTGTGTAAGATCAATTCAATTAATTCAAGTATCGAGGAAAAGAATTGCGTGATTAGTTAATTCACAAAATTCAGTCAGTCAATGTAAGGCTATTAACAATAAGATAAAATAAGGACTATGCACCTATTACATGGATAGAGATTAACTCCATATGCTACACTAACAAGGACATTTTTGGAACACTGGAACAGATGACCCTGGCTTGACACTTGAGTGCTTTGCACTGGGATAGATTAGGAACAGTTGAGCCCACCACATCTTTTAGGGTCGGCCATAATTATATGTTTAATGTGATATCTTGGCTGGAATTAAAGAGTTGCTTTCTTTCAGCATGAAGATAGACATCAAATTATTGCTTCCAATTGCTTAAGGGAACTCACAAAGCCAGCTCCCAATAAAAATAACTGAATGATGCAAGTGCATTTACTCACCCACTGTAGGATGCAGGATGGGCACTTGGACATTAGCTTGTCTGCTCTTCAGATTTCAACACCTGAACATTAATTCTCTGCCAACAGGACATGATGGCAAGCAGAAGGAGGAGCAAGCCAGGACAGCAGAAGGTTCCCAAAACCTTTAAGCCCTTAAGCTTGAAGAGGCCACTTTGCAAATTCTGCTGGACAGCATTTGAATGAGGTTGACTGCAAAGCTGTTTCAGCAGATACATCATCCGTCAAATTTACAGGGTCCTGTTTTGCTCTAGGATGTTGATGGGTCTTCCCTCTCTCGCTCATCTGGTTGGTCAGGTTGTGTAGCATGCGGCAGATAATTAGGTAAACCTTGTGGGCTGTACTGTAATATGACACCAAACTGTGTAGGGTCTGATGTGCTGCTTTAGGATGTCTATAATATAGATGCTCAATTTTCCTATCAGCTGCATGTATGTTGTTGCAACAGTGTCATAAACTAAAGCTCAATAGGGTAGCCTTGCTCCTTGAGGAGTCATTCTTCCACTTTGTTTCCTCTTTCAAACAGCCCAGCCACAGAGGATTATCTGAAATAAAATTATAACTGCTACCTGGGACGTAGACGCTCAGCTGCACGATCCTGGTGTTGCTGGGCACGAACCATCTGCACAGTAATGGAATGCAAGTCTTTGTAATTCATGGAGGCCGCTACATTGTGTTGCCTGGGTAACCACATGTGCACTGTCAATATGCCCTTGCTTTTGGGAAGTCTGATCATGTAGAAAAATTGTAGTGCCCTCATTTTCCCCGCAGGTGCTTGCCTCGATAAACAGCAGTGACCTATTTGATGCACCGGTAAACTGTGAATTGAATTATGTCCCCCATGATGGCTTGGATAAAGTCTGAAGCATAAATGCTTATAGTGTTATGGTGGCCTTCGCTGCCAGTGCCATCCCTATTATGGAGTGGTTTAGCTGCAGGTCAAAAGCCAGATGACAATCCATTAATGCTTTACAGATGAAGCAGTCACCTTTGGACATTCCCAGATAGATGCGCCTCGGTTTTTAGACATGACTGTGTGGGTTAACAGCCAGTGCAAGCAATCCACAACTGGTGAAAGTTTATCTCAGTAGAATTTGTCCTTTTATCGTCCTCCAAAAACTCAAATAGAGGAAAAGCCATAGAAATTGGTATTGCTTTTGACTGTAGCAAACAAATATCCATTTCAAAAGTCCTGTAGTTCAGGTTTTCATGACTAATTTCCTCAAAGTCCTGAACGTGACTGGACATCATTGCTCATTTTATATTGGTGAACTGATCGCACGAGCAGAAAGCCATTCAAAGATTAAAACGCCAAGAGTTGGATCTGGTGCCATGGATTTCCACCCGCTTTCCCAGTCCTCACTTGCCCATTGAATGCCACTACAAATGGTCATTTCTATTTAAAATGAAGGCATTTATAAATGCACATAATTGACCCTATTGTACGCAGTTATAATTGCCCAGTTTTCAAAAAGATACACAGTGCACATAGGGAGAAAATGTTTCCTCTGGCTAGCGGGTCAGTATCCTGAGGTCAGATATAAAATAACTGCTAAAAGAACTAGGAGAAATGAGGAGACATTTTTCCTCCCACGCAGAGGATTGTTAAGATCTGAAATGCACGACCTGAAAGGGTGTTGGAATCAGATTTCTTAAGGCCTTTCAGGTACTTGGAGGACTAATTTGCAGGGTTATAGGATAAAGGCTGTGGTGTCGCACTAAATTGTCGCTCTTTGAAATAGCCGACACAGGCATGACAGGCTGAATGGTCCCCTGTGTGCTGTAAGATTCTATGATTAGTAAGATTCAAACATAGGTAATTTCAGAAAGTTGAATCTAAGTTACGACAAAAAAAACACAGAATTAAATTTGACTGAAGAAAACAAAGAAAATCCAGGTCTTTAAAACATGAAAGGTATGGATAAAGTAATGCAAGCAAATTATGTAACAAACTGACTGCAGATCTGGTAGGTACTACAAAATTAACAAGACATAAGCAGAACTTGATTAAAAGAAAACCACTTCCGAGACAAGGTGCACAAAAGATAGTTAATCTAATGTTGATTAACTCCTTCATGTAACGTCAATAAATGCTGCAGGTACTTAGCAACAGGAAGAGTACTGCAATATGTCAAGAGGCCAGTTTATAAGCACAAAGGAGAAGAGGACTGGTTTGTAACATGCAAGAGTTAAAGTCAGACATTAATAGTAAAAGAAAATTTGATCAACGTCCTCTGATGCAGGTTCAAAAAATGATTTAGAAATGGTATAGTAAAGTAGCTGCACTAGACCAAAGTTTTCACACCTTCATCTCAACATGCTTTAAAGGATGGTAGCAGGGTGGGGGACAACGCTAAGCTAGGCAGGGAGGAAAGAGAGGGGGCAGGGATAAGCTAGGCCAGGAAGGGAGGTTAAAAGCAAAATACTGAGGATGCTGAAAATCTAAAAAAGAAAAGGCCAAATAACAAGGTCAGGCAGCACCTGTAGAGACTGACCTCTCATTCCGAGGAGGGGTCTGGACATCTAACACCCAATCGTTAAAATGATTCCGATGCAAGATTTGCTAAATGCTGTTGAAACGCGGATCAATCTTACATTCTATATTACCTTTCCAACACACTGCAATTTCTTTAGCCTTTAAATAGAAGTACACTAAGTTGCATTACTGCAATTTATTGAAATGTGAAACTAACAGTAAACGTTAATTAAAAAGAAAATGTGTGGTAATTGATTGTGAATACAGAAAAAACGATCAAAATCATTTCTGTGCAGAATCGTCCCACCCACCACTCCCAAAGAAATCTTGGAATATGGAATACTGTCAAGGCAGGTGAGAGATATCGCAGTAATCTTAAAGCAGTGCAACTCACTTTCAAACTTGCAATGAAAAAAAATTCTGTTGATTTGAAAACCACGTTGTTTATAAAATTAAGCTGAATATCTATAATGGTTTAAGAAAAATATTGGGGCAATTGTTCAAGAGAAGTTAGAAGGAAAATTCTAGAAGGCGAAAGGCATGAGGCAATGAGTAAGATGTCAAGCAGTGCCTCCTCCCCTGGCCGTCCACGCGCGTGGCGGGAGGGGGGTGGGGCGGAGCGGATGGAAACTAGGCCTCAAAGCAACCGGCACATTCACTACCCTAGCAAACAACAAAAAACGCGAACCATATCTCTCGGCTATTACTTACGGGGTGCTTCTGTCGCTATATTCGTTGGCGGCCGTCTCGATGCCGCCACCCCTCGCCACAGCCACATAACAGTTCTGGAACCCAACATCAAAGCCGACCACCGACATCTCTGGGCTAAAGCGCAGACTGCGGACAACACGATTACAGTCAAGTCTGTCGCGGGTGCTTTTTTCCCCCCCCTTCTCCTAAAGGTAACTCGCGTCCAATAAATATATCTTATCTCTCAGAGAATAACCTCTATATATTTTCCCCTACGCTTTATGTGAATGAAAAAAGGAACCGCCGCCGCTCCTCGCTCTCACTGCGATAGATTCTCATGCACCGCCGGCCGGCTCCAATATCGCGAGAATTGCTTCGTCAGCCAGCTCTAAACTCTTTCAGGCGTCACTCGCCCACCGCAGTGACGTTAGCTTTTGTGCGTACTGACGTATATGGCGTTCTCCCAGGACGTCTTTGGAAGTGGGGTTTATGCGGTCTACGTCAAACAGGCTGAGCCGGTCAAGGTAGGAGTTCCGAAGAAGGGTCACTGACCCGAAATGTTAACTCTGCTTCTGTTTCCACCGATGCTGCCAGACCTGCTGAGTGATTCCAGCATTTCTTGTTTTTGTTTCAGATTTCCAGCATCCGCAGTATTTTGCTTTTATTATCAAGGTAGGAGTGGGGTGGAGGATTTGGAGGCGAAGCGGCGGCCAGGACTTCTCCAACCGTGGATATTGGTATAAGATATTTGGTGTCGCTTTGTCTCCTGTTGAATATATAGCGTTCGGAAATATGGTTGCGTGTTTGGAGGCGCTGCGTTGTGTTTGGGAAAGCTCCGGGAGTTTTGTCAAGTTATTTTGGGGGTTTATTGGCCTCTGGTGAGTGCCACCTGTGACAACATGTGAGAGGCCGAGGTGGCAGGGACACACCGGGAGGGGAATCAGGCGACGAAAGGGTGTTGAATGTGTGGAGAGGCACCTGTCCCCACTCCTTATGAGGAAGATAAATACCTAAAATCGGACTTAAAAACAAGAAATGCTGGAACCACTCTGGCAGCATCTGTGAAAAGAGAAGCAGGTGCGTACTGGGCGATCTAGCACGGAGGTTGCTATGGTGAGTCCGAGGGTGCACTGTTTATAATCATGATGAGGTGCTGCCATGGGCACACCAGGGTCACTGATTTATCATCAGTCACATTTTGCTAATATATGCCATTCTTGGATTTTCGCTGGTGTTTTGGAATTGAGTTCAATGAGCTCTTTTTTTGCTAAAATAATACATATCTTTCGTCTTTCTGTCCACAAACCTCACTTTCTAGTTGTCACAGGTTTTGATTGTACTTGAGTGTCGATTATTTAGTAGTGAAACAGCCGTTGTAAACATTTATAATGTGAGTTGCCCTTGCAAATAGTTGTCTGGAACTCTTGATGTACCATTCAGTTGTTTTTGTTCCTGGGAGGTGAGTGTCATTGGCTAGAACAGCATTTATTCTTCATCCCTAATTGCCCTTGAGAAGGTGGAGATGAGCTGCCTTCTTGAGCCACTGCAGTCCTTGGGGTGTAGGTGCACCCACAGTGCCACTAGGGAGGGATTTCCAGGATTTTGACCCAACGACTGAAGCAGTGGTGATATAGTTCCAAGTCAGGCTTGTGTGTGACTTGGAGGGGAACTTGCAGGTGGTTCCCATGCCTCTACTGTCTTTGTTCTTCGCCATTGCAGAGATTGTGGGTTTGGAAGGTGCTGTTGAAGGTTTTAATCTTCATCAAAATGTCTGCTTTTTTCAGTGACAGAAATAATGTTCAAAACATTCTAAACAAATTAAAATTATATTTTCACAGTAAAGAAATTGAAATAAATTTGTGCCTTTTAATGTCTTTAAAGTCTTACCTCATGACTTTAGCCTGTTTCAATAGCCTATGCTTGGAAAGGAAAATTTTTACTCCTGAGATGTTGCACAAAACTTTTGATGGGGTAAAAACTGACAAGTCCCCAGATCTGATGGCCTATATCCTAGGGTCTTAAAAGAAGTGGCTACAGTGTTAGTGGATGCATTGGCTGTAATCTACCAAAATTCCCTAGTTTCTGGAAATGTTCCTGCAGATTGGAAAACCGCAAATGAAATGTACCTGTTCAAGAAAGGAAGGAGACAGAAAGCAAGAAACTGTAGGCCAGTTAGTTTAACATCTGTCATTGGGAAAATGCTGGAATCCATCATTAAGGTAGTAGTAGCGGGAAAATCACAATACAATCAGGCAGAGTCAACATGGTTTTATGAGAGGAAAATCATGTTTGATAAACTTACTAGAGTTCTTTGAAGATGTAACAAGCAGTGTGGATAAAGGGGCACCAGTAGATGTAGTGTATTTCTGAAAAGCATTCAGTAAGGTGCCACATAAGAGGCGACTACACGAGAAGAGCTCATTGTGTTGGGAGTAATATATTAGCTTGGATAGAGGATTGGCTAACTGAGAGAACAGATTTGAGACAAATGGGGCATTTTCAGGTTGGCAAACTGTAACTAGTCGGGTGCCAGAGGGATCAGTGCTGAGGCCTCAATTATTTACGATCTATCTATATTAATGACTGGATGAAGGGACTGAATGTATTGTCGCCATATTTGCTTATGATACACAGGTGGGAAAGCAAGTTGTGAGGAGGACACAGTGTGCAAAGGGATACAGACAGGTTAAGTGAGTGGGCAAAAATTTGGCAGATGGAGCATAATGTGGGAAAATGTGAAGTTGTCCACTTTGGTTGGAAGACTAGCAAAGCAAAATATTATTTAGAGAGAATGCTGCAGTACAGAGGGAGCTGGGTGTTCTCATATATGAAACATGTTAGCATGCAGATTCAGAAAGTAATTAGGATGGCGAATGGAATGTTGGCCTTTTAATGCAAGGGGAATGGATTATAAAAGTAGGGAAGTCCTGCTACAACTGTACAGAGTCTTGGTGATACCACACTTAAGTACTGCATATAGTTTTGCTCTCATTATTTAAGGAGGGGTTATGCTTGCATTGGAAGCAGTTCAGAGAAGGTTCACCAGGTTGATTCCTGGGATGAAGGGGTTGTCTTATGAGGAAAGATTTAGAAAGTTGGGCCTATACTTATTGGAGTTTAGAAGAAACATACAATTCTTAGGGGGCTTGACAGGGTAGATGCTGAAAAGATGTTTCCCCCTCATTGGGGGATCTAGAACTAGGGGGCATAGTTTCAGAATAAGGGGTTACCCATTTAAGATAGACGAAGAGGAATTTCTTCTCGGAGGGTCGTGAATCTTTGGAATTCTCTACCCCAGAGAACTATGGAGGCTGAGTCATTGAATATTTTCAAGGCTGAGTTAGACAGATTCTTGAACTATAGGGGAGTCAAGTGTTATGGGGAACAGGCAGGAAAGTGGAGTTGAGGCCAAGGTCAGATCAGCCATGATCTTATTGAATGGCAGAGCTAGCTCGAGGGGCCATATGACCTGTTCCTACTTCTTATGTTCTTGTGTGTATTCTGAGCAGATGCGGATGGCAAAAATTTCCTAGCATACAGTCGTTGCATCGACAGGAGTAGAGGTGTGGGTCCCCTTGTCCTGGAAGCGTTTCATTGGTTTTCTAAAAGACCATTAAGGGAACTGAAAATTGACTTCTCAAAGATTTATTTCAGGTAGGCCTCATGCTTTGTCAGGCTAAAAGTCCTATTTACAGCTGTAAATGGCAACAGTTGTAGTTTGTGTCTACCAAAGATTGTTTAGTGCATAGCTTTCTCTTTTCTCAATTTAAAGTCAGTAAGATCTGGTAACACATTCTTTCTCTTGTGAACCATTTTTGGATTAAGGAATTTTCTTTTATTTAAAAACTGCAGGATCAAATGACTTGGAGTTTTATGAAGTAATATTTAAAGAAATCTATATTTATTAATAACTATGGATACCAACAATTTCATAGTGCAATGTTTTCTTTTAAGGCAAAGCATTAACACAGGAGCCAGCTGCCAATGAGGAAAGATTCAGGGGACAGGGGTGCCTAATGACACAATAAGGACTATGGAACAGTTGGGAAAGTAGGCTGATAGGAAAAGCTGCAGTGCGGGTTGTTGTTTGATGGCTTGTAAAAATATCTAGTGCATTTCAAGTCGCCATTCTCTTGGCCCTCCTCCCTCACAAGGCTGCTACAATTTGCTATCCTCAAATACTGCTAGATCTTAGCGACCCTGAATTCTGGAATATTATATTACCCAAACTTCTGCATTCCATTCTTCAGTCCAGCTGGACACTTCACCGTGCTCACACTACCCTTTAGAGGTGATTCTGTGCTCTCAGATCCTAGGACCTTCCTTCTCAATAATCCCAAGACCTCTCCAAATGATCCCAGTACTCAGTTATAGTGTTTCCAGTGCTCTGGGATCACTTCCCATAGTTACTTGACACTGTGAAATTGCCCCCCCCCCCCCAACCCCAGTATATATCCTGTAGATGCAGAACTCCATAAGGAAGGGGTTTTATTACATTTAAAATCTTGATTTTAATTACAGGTGGCCCTAAAACAACAAAGTGAGCTTCTAGAGTAATATAATCTCCATTTTGTGTACAATCTATTTATTATCTTTCTATTTTCCTTTATCTTTTTTACTTTTCAGATTCTGTTACACAGTCTGCAGATCTGCCACATGTCCTTTCTTGGGAGAGGCAGTTACTCAAAATTGACATACTCTGAAAAATAAACTCCTTCATATACTTAAATGGTTCTCACTCTTAATGTGTCTGACATTTATAACTTTGTATTGAAGCATGTAAACAACCTGTCTCAGGTGCAAATTTGTGGTGCTAGTCAAAACTTATCCATACTCATTCAGTGAAAATCATCTAGTCTTTCTCCCTATAATAGGTTTTAACTGCCATTGTTCAGCATTGGTAAACGTATCTATCATTTTGGCTGATGAAACTGCTTTATTAGATTCCAAACATAATTGATTCAATGGAATTGTTCCAATACAGTACAGGTAACATTGTTGGATAAACTGTGCACTTGATCCAAGTATAAAATTAGTGATTAAACTCCTTTTTCTAATTACACAATTCCATTGGACCAATTTTCCCACTGGATTAGATTTAGATCCACACGTATTCGATATAATATGAGTATTAGAGAAAAAAGATGCCAGTGCTGCAGAGTGGAACACTATTTCACTTTGCTATTAATGTCAGAATTGGGCACTAATGCTGGATCAGAAATCTATCCGAACATGTGCCTGTCTAACTCTGGCATGATGTCCAAGTGGCAATTACTTATTTATGTGTGAGGTTTGACTACAAGTGCCAGTGGGGAGAGTCCACGCTCCTCTTTTTGGGGTCATGGACGACGATCAAGAGTGAAAACCCAGGCTGATGCTTTTTCCATTCCACTTGCTACCGTAGGGGTGTCAGGACAATTGTAGCACCTCACATGACTGAGATTGGCTAACAGAATGGATACTGGGGACAAAAGTGTGCATGTGTGATTTATATGGTTCAACTGAGCCATCAGGGAGCCATTTCAGAAATAGAATAACTATGTCTCTACAAACTAAATGTAGAGCATCACCTGGCAAGCCAATCTGATTTTACTTTGTACAGCAGCCACTCTGTCAGACTTTCTAGGTAAAATAGGCAATAAAACTGAGCACAATTTGTTAGTTTGCTATCTACACATATCTACCAGGAACCAATTTGAGATTGACCAATCTCCTTTCCAACTGCACCCTTATAACTGGCATGCAAAGCTAGATTCAAACCTGTGTCCACACTATTAAGGAACAGTGTGCTGAAACTGCTGCATAGCAACGACCCCTTCCCTTCCCATTGTATAGAATTTCAATGGATCAAATTCATTCCTATTCACTTTGTTTGTGTAGCATTGCTGATCTAGGATTCGATTGATAGTTGTGCAAAATCAACAAATATGTTGACCCTTTTTGTTTGCTTGCTTGCTGAATGAGTAACGATAGAAGTGTTTAGAAATTGTCCCTTTATATGTTTCTTGTGGAAGCTTTAAGAGCATTAGTAGGGGTAGGAGTAGGCCATACAGCCCTTGGAGCCTGCTGTGCCATTTAGCAAAATCATGGCTAATTTTTGAGCACAACTTCACTTTCCCACCTGATTCCCATACCCCTTGATTCCATTAGAATCCAAAAATCTATCATTTTCAGCCTTGTATATACTTAACGACTGAGCATTCACAGCCTCTGGGGTAGGACGTTTCAAAGATTCACAACCCTCTAAGTGAAGACATTTTTCCTCATTTCAGTCCTAAATGGCTGACGCCTTACCCTAAGGCAATGCCCCCTGGTTCTAGACTCTCCAGCCAGGGGAAGCAGCCTCTTGGCATCTACCCTGTCAAGCGTTCTCAGAATTTTAGATGTTTCAATGAAATCACCTCCCATTTTTCTAAATTCCTGCAGAAAATGTAGGCGTTCTATTTAATCTCTCCTGATAGGACATTTCTCTCATCCCAGGAATCACTCTACTATACCTTTGTTGCACCCCCTCTAAGGTAAGTATATCCTTCTTTAGGTATGGAAACCAAAACTGTACACGGTATGCCAGGAGTGATCTTATCAAAGCCCAGTACAATTGCAGCAAGATCTCCCTCTGAACTTCAACTCTCGTCCAACAAATCCCCTCTGAACATCAATATTTAATAGTTTCTCACCGTTTCTATTCTTCCTACCAAAATGAATAACTTCACATTTCCTCACATTATACTCCATCTGCCATTTTATTACTCACTCACTCACTCACTATCAATCTATAACCTTTTGCATACTCTGTGGCCTCTTCACAGCTGACTTTTCCACCTAGTTTATATTTATAGTTTATAAATAGCTGAGACCTCAGCGCTGATCCTTGCGACTCCTCTGGTGACAGCTTGCCAAGCTGAAAATGAGCTGTTTATTCCTATTCTCTGTTTTCACTCTTTTAGTCCCATAATTTCTCCAGTACTTTTTCTTTACTAATATTAACTACTTTTAAGTTCCTCATTCACATTAGACTCTTGTTTCTCCACTATTTCTGGTATTTTTTTGTGTCTTCTACTGTGAAGATAGGCACAAAATATTGATTTAACATCTCTGCCATTTCCTATTCCCCATTATAATTTCTCTAGGCTCAGCCTTTAATGAACCCACATTTATTTTTGCTACTCACTTCTTTTTAACATACTTGTAGAAACTCTTAACAAAATCTGTTTTTATATGTCTTGCTAGTTTACTCTCCATCTATTTTCTCCATTTTTTTGATCATCCTTTTTGTCTCTGTATGCTTTTTGTGGAAGCCTTGATTCAGCTTTAATGTTTACTGGCAAATCCATTCTGTGCTATTGAGATTCTGTTGTATTTAAATGTTTAGGCAGAAAATTACATTATTTGTTTGGAATGCATTTGGAAAAGTTAGTTGTTTTTGTGAATTGCAAGAAAAATTCTATTTTTTTTAAAAAAGACCGTTTTCTTCCCCTGCCCCACCCCCGCCCCAAGAACAAAAAGTGCAGAATATCAATTTTTTGAAAATCCAATTTCTCGTCCAGCAAGAATTCAAACTTAGATAACTGATGACCCTGGGGTAGTCAGCCAGTGATGGCTCTGATGACATCTGAAACCACTCGAGTGAAGCTTTACTAGTTTTGAGTTTAGATTATTAAATCTCTTTGTTAGCTCTTAGTACTTTAGTAATAAAGACACATTAAGTTTCTAGGTTTGATTATTCTCATTCGAAAAGCAGTGGATGCATTAAGCTCAAGCTAATATGACACAGGTGAGAGTATTATAACGGTAATAGTGACAACGGATCTGGTATAATATACCCCATGGTTACCATAGTACGTAGGTTTTTGCAGCATCAAGAGACCAGGAAGCAAACTATACCGTCTAGATTTATTTATTTTTAAATTGTGGTCTTTAGTACAATCCTCTTTTAAAGGATAGCAGATAATTACAAAAACCTTTTTTTGGCGGGGGGAAGGGCAACAAACTTGATTGTGATGTCATCTCACTAAAAGGAGTTTTCACTTGCACTGTTTTCCCGCACAAGTATCAGTGTGCTTGATGTGTTTCCTGGGAAGTTACCTATTTACTCTCCCACCAAAGCCTTTGTATCCTTTCAGTTAACAATTTCATATGAACTAAAAGTGAGATGGTTGAAAATCTGATTCTTAGGGTAGCCACTTACAACTCATAAGGAGCTATTTGGCACTAGCCAACTCTTTGAAAAACTTGTTCAATTCCCATGAATCTAGATGTCCTCAAGGGATAAAGAAGAGCAAGAGGATGAACTACTGGCTCTTGCTAGTATTTATGAGGAGGATGAATTTAAACGTGCAGAATCTGCTCCAGGTGGAGAAATAAGCATTTGTTTGGAGTTGCCGCCAAACTTCAAAATATTTTTTTATGGTAAGTTGAACTGCTTTAAATGTCTGTATCTTTAATTGTAAGGTTTGAAGTACAAAATGGATGAGCAAAATTACACCCAAAATTTATCGTGAGAATGACAATTCCTTTTCTTGATTCAGGTGATGAAAAGCAGAACAAAAAGGATCTTATTGAATACGTAGTTTCTTTCCTGCCGCCTCTTGTGTTGAACTTCGAGTTTCCACCAGATTACCCATCGTGTTCAGCTCCTAAATATACCTTGAGCTGCAAGTGGCTTTTCCGAGCTCAGGTTTGCGGCTCATTCTTGTTTTTAATAAAGTAAAACATTTAAGGAAAGGGCAGGTGTTTTTGGAAGGGAACCGTTAAAACAGCAACTTGGAAGACAACACCAAGTATGATGTTGCTTTGCC